>NC_071532.1:111845628-111888068 GCF_026979565.1 Vidua chalybeata | reverse complement strand
TTTTTGGGGTGCCGATTTCAGGGGTGCGAGATCTCTTTATGGGGTTCCGGGTCCCCTTTTGGGGTGATGACTTTGGGGGTCCCAGGTGCCTTTATGGGGTGCAGGATCCCCTTTTTTAGGGGTGCAGGATCCCTTTTTTTGGGGTGCAGATTTGAGGGTGAAAATTCCCCATTTTTGGGGTGCAGAATCCCCTTTTTGGGGTGCAGGATCCCTTTTTTTGGGGTGCAGATTTGAGGGTGAAAATTCCCCATTTTTGGGGTGCAGGATCCCCTTTTTGGGGTGCAGGATTCCGCTTTTTGGGGTGACGATTTTGGGGTACAAGATCCCCTTTTGGCAGTGGGAATTTGCCAATTGGGAATTCCCGTCGGGAATTTGGGAATTCCAGAAGAATTCCTGGAGTTGATTTGGGATTTCGAGGCCAAATTCCAGGTGCTGGGGGGGTCACGGGGCCGTGGGGATTCCCAAATATCCCAAAAGAATCCCGGGATTGCAGAGCGGGCTCGGCCTGAAGGGAATTTCGGGATTCGGGATTCCAAAGTTTGGGAAAAGGGGTTTGGATGGGAGGAGGAGCGGGAATTTTGGGGTTTCCTCAAAGGGGGGGTGGATTTGGGGGATCCCAGTGGGAATGGGGTGGGAATCCCTTCCCAATCCCATCCCGAATCCCATCGCAATCCCAAAGCCCATCCCAAATCCCATCCCCATCCCATCCCAATCCCAAATACCTTCCAATCTCATTCCATCCCAAATCCCATCCCAATTCCAAATCCCATCCCAAATCCCTTCCCAATCCTATCCCCATCTCAATCCCAAATCCCATCCCAATCCCAATCCAATCCCACCCCAAATTCCATCCCAATCCCATTCCCGTTGGATGACCCCATTCCCTGTAGGATGATCCCATTTCCTGTGGGTCGATCCCATTCCTGTCAGGATGATCCCATTCCCTGTGGGATGATCCCATTCTCCACGGGATGATCCCATTCCCTGTGGGATGACCCCATTCTCCATGGGATGATCCCATTCCCTGTGGGTCGATCCCATTCCCATTGGGATGACCCCATTCCCTGTGGGTCGATCCCATTCCCATTGGGATGATCCCATTCTCCATGGGATGACCCCATTCCTGTCGGGATGATCCCATTTCCTTGTAGGATGATCCCATTCCCGTTAGGACAATCCCATTCCCATTGGGACAATCCCATTCCCATTGGGACGATCCCATTCCCATTGGGATGACCCTGTTCCCTGTAGGATGACCCCGTTCCCATTGGGATAACCCCATTCCCTGTAGGATGACCCCGTTCCCTGTAGGATAACCCCATTCCCTGTGGGATAACCCCATTCCCTGTGGGATAACCCCATTCCCTGTGGGGTGACCCCATTCCCAGTGGGATAACCCCATTCCCTGTGGGATAACCCTATTCCCTGTGGGATAACCCCGTTCCCTGTGGGGTGACCCCATTCCCTGTGGGATAACCCCATTCCCTGTGGGATAACCCCGTTCCCTGTGGGGTGACCCCGTTCCCTGTGGGGTGACCCCGTTCCCTGTGGGATAACCCCATTCCCTGTGGGGTGACCCCATTCCCTGTGGGGTGACCCCGTTCCCTGTGGGATAACCCCGTTCCCTGTGGGGTGACCCCGTTCCCTGTGGGGTGACCCCGTTCCCTGTGGGATAACCCCGTTCCCTGTGGGGTGACCCCATTCCCAGTGGGATAACCCCATTCCCTGTGGGGTGACCCCATTCCCAGTGGGATAACCCCATTCCCTGTGGGGTGACCCCATTCCCTGTGGGATAACCCCATTCCCTGTGGGGTGACCCCGTTCCCTGTGGGGTGACCCCATTCCCAGTGGGATAACCCCGTTCCCTGTGGGATAACCCCATTCCCTGTGGGGTGACCCCATTCCCTGCCGTTCGCTGCCGTGTCCCGTGTGGGGTCCAAGGTCCCGGCCCCGCCCGGCCCCGCGGCCGTTCCCGTTAAAGATTTCCCGGGAAATCTGCGGGGCCGAGCTGAGCGAATCTGTGGGACTTTGAGCCGGGCCAACGGGGCGGGGCCGAACCCCAAATGGGGCTGAACCCCTGAACCCCAAATGGGGCTGAACCCCAAATGGGGCCAAACCCCAAATGGGGCTGAACCCCTGAACCCCAAATGGGCTGAAACCCTGAACCCCAAATAGGGCTGAACCCCAAATGGGGCTGAACCCCCAATGGGGCTGAACCCCTGAACCCCAAATGGGGCTGAACCCCAAATGGGGCTGAACCCCCAATGGGGCTGAACCCCTGCACCCCAAATGGGGCTGAACCCCAAATAGGGCCAAACCCCAAATGGGGCTGAACCCCAAATAGAGCTGAACCCCAAATGGGCCGAACCCCAAATGGGGCTGAACCCCAAATGGGGCTGGGGCCGAACCCGAAATGGAGCTGAACCCCAAATGGGGCTGAACCCCAAATGGGGCCAGGACCGCACCCCTGAACCCCAAATGGGGCCAAACCCCAAATAGGGCTGAACCCCAAATGGAACTGAACCCCAAATGGGGCTGAACCCCAAATGGGGCCAGAACTGAACACCTGAACCCCAAAAGTGGCCAAACCCCAAATGGAGCTGAACCCCAAATGGGGCCGAACTCCTGAACCCCAAATGGAGCTGAACCCCAAATGGGGCTGAACCCCTGAACCCCAAATGGGGCCAGAACTGAACCCCTGAACCCCAAAAGTGGCCAAACCCCAAATGGGGCTGAACCCCAAATGGGGCCAGAACTGAACACCTGAACCCCAAAAGTGGCCAAACCCCAAATGGAGCTGAACCCCAAATGGGGCCGAACTCCTGAACCCCAAATGGAGCTGAACCCCAAATGGGGCTGAACCCCTGAACCCCAAATGGGGCCAGAACTGAACCCCTGAACCCCAAAAGTGGCCAAACCCCAAATGGAGCTGAACCCCAAATGGGGCCAGAACTGAACCCCTGAACCCCAAATGGAGCTGAACCCCAAATGGGGCCAGAACTGAACCCCTGAACCCCAAATGGGGCTGAACCCCAAATGGGCCGAACCCCAAATGGGCCAAACCCCTGAACCCCAAATGGGCCGAACCCCAAATGGGGCCAGGGCTGCTCCCCAGAACCCCAAATGGGGCCAGAAGTGCAGGAATTCCCTTTCCCCCATCCCGCTTTTCCGGAGTTATCTCAAAAATCCAGCCCAGAAATCGCAAAATTATTCCCAAAATCAAAAAAAAAACAAAACCAAAATCATTCTCAAAATCCAGAACAAAAATCCCAAAATTATTTCCAAAATCCAGCCCAGAAATCGCAAAATTATTCCCAAAATCCAGAACAAAAATCCCAAAATTATTCCCAAAATCCAGCCCAGAAATCCCAAAATAATCCCCACAATCCAGAAAAAAAAAGGTCTCAAATTTATTCCCAAAATCCAGTAAAAAAATTCCCCAAATAATTCCCAAAATCCTGCAAAAAAATTTCTGGATTTATCCTAAAATCCAGCAAAAAATTCCCACATTTATTCCCAAAATTCAGCATTAAAATCCCAAAATCCAGCAGAGAAATCCCAAAATTATTCCCAAAATCCAGCAAAAAATTCCCAAAATAATTCCCAAAATCCAGCAGAAAAATCCCCAAAATATTCCCAAAATCCAGCTAAAAATTCCCAAAATAATCCCCAAAATATTCCCAAAATCCAGCCCCAAAATCCCAAAATTCAGCAAAAAAAAATCTCCAAATTATTCCCAAATATTTTCCTACTTAAAAATCCCAATTTTTATTTCCCGAATTCCAAGAAAATCTGAATTCCATGGGGAAAAAAAAAAAAAATTCCGATTTTCCAGCAAAAAAAAAAAAAAATCAAATTTTCCCACATTTTTTTTTTCTGGAAAAAAAAAGAGAATTTTGGGATTTTTTCCATCCAAAAAAATGAGGAAAAGGAGCAGGAGAAGAGCTGGAATTTTGTTTTTTTTTTCCCAGATTTTTCTCCTTTTTTTTTTCCAGGCTCAAAAGCAAAATTCCCAAATTTTTTCAGGATGAGAAAAGCCAAAAAATTCCCAAAAATTCCCAAAGATTTTTCCGGGATATTCCCAAAATTCCGGATTTTTCCTGATTTTTATTTCCTGATTTTCCTCCTGGGTTTTCTCCTGATTTCCTTGGATATTTTCATGATTTTTCCCTGATTTTTTTTCCTGATTTTTCCTATTTTTTTCTCCTGATTTTTCTTGATTTTTCCTCTGATTTCTCCTGATTTTTATGGATTTTTTCCCTGATTTTTATTTCCTGATTTTCCCCGGATTTTTCCTGATTTCTCCTGATTTTTCCCATTATTTTTCCTGATTTTCTCAGATATTTTCATTTTTTTTTCCCTGATTTTTCCCAATTTTTTCTCCTGATTTTTCCGGATTTTTCCCTGATTTTATTCCCTGATCTCCCCCCATTTCTCCCCCTGATTTTTCCCTCATTTTTTCTTCATTTTTTCCAAATTTTTATGGATTTCCCCCCGATTTTCCATGATTTTTCTCCTGTTTTTTCCCCTGATTTTTCCCAATTTTTTCCTGATTTCCTCTGATATTTTCATTATTTTCCCCCTGATTTTTCCCGAATTTTTCCCCTGATTTTTCCTGATTTTTCCTCTGATTTCTCCTGATTTTTCCTCTGATTTTTCCTGATTTTTCCTCTGATTTCTCCTGATTTTTTCAGATTTTCTCCTGATTTTTTTGGCTTTTTTTCTGATTTTATTTCTTTATTTTTTCCCTGATTTTCCCCAATTCCCCCCCTTATTTTTTCCTATTTTTTCTTGATTATTTCCTCATTTTTATGGATTTTTCCCGGTTTTTCCCTGATTTTTTCCCTGATTTTTTTTCCTGATTTCTCCCGATTTTCCCATTATTTCCCCAGATTTTATTTCTGATTTTCCCCTCTTTTTTTCATTATTTTCCCTGATTTTTCTGGATTTTTTCCCTGATTTTTCCCAATTTTTCCTGATTTCCTCTGATATTTTCATTATTTCCCCCCTGATTTTTCCCGAATTTTTCCCTGATTTTTCCTCTGATTTCTCCTGATTTTTTCAGATTTTCTCCTGATTTTTTTGGCTTTTTTTCTGATTTTATTTCTTTATTTTTCCCCTGATTTTCCCCAATTCCCCCCCTTATTTTTTCCTATTTTTTCTTGATTATTTCCTCATTTTTATGGATTTTTCCCGGTTTTTCCCTGATTTTTTTTCCTGATTTTTTTTCCTGATTTCTCCCGATTTTCCCATTATTTTCCCAGATTTTATTTCTGATTTTCCCCTCTTTTTTTCATTATTTTCCCTGATTTTTCTGGATTTTTTCCCTGATTTTTCCTCATTTTTTCCTGATTTCCTCTGATATTTTCATTGTTTTCCCCCTGATTTTTCCCGAATTTTTTCCCTGATTTTTCCCAATTTTTCTCCCGTTTTTTCCTGATTTTTCCTCTGATTTCTCCTGATTTTTTTCAGATTTTCTCCTGATTTTTTTTGCTTTTTTTCGGATTTTATTTCTTTATTTTTTCCCTGATTTTCCCCAATTCCCCCCCTTATTTTTTCCTATTTTTTCTTGATTATTTCCTCATTTTTATGGATTTTTCCCGGTTTTTCCCTGATTTTTTTTCCTGATTTTTTTTCCTGATTTCTCCCGATTTTCCCATTATTTTCCCAGATTTTATTTCTGATTTTCCCCTCTTTTTTTTCATTATTTTCCCTGATTTTTCTGGATTTCCCCCCTGATTTTTCCTCATTTTTTCCTGATTTCCTCTGATATTTTCATTATTTCCCCCCTGATTTTTCCTGATTTTTTTCCCAATTTTCCTCCTGATTTTTCCTCTGATTTCTCCCGATTTTTTCAGATTTTCTCCTGATTTTTTTTTTTTTTTTCGGATTTTATTTCTTGATTTTTTCCCTGATTTTCCCCAATTTTTATGGATTTCCCCCTGATTTTATTTCCTGCATTTCCCCTGATTTTCCCCCCGGTTTTTCTCCTGTTTTTTCCCCACTTTTCCCGATTTTCTTATGATTTTTTCTGGATTTCCCCCCTGATTTCTTCATTCTTTTTCCTGATTTTTCTCCGGTGTTTTCCAGATTTTTTCTCGTGATTTTTCCGGATTTTTATCCTGATTTTTTTTTTCTGATTTTCCTGAATTTTTTAAATTTTACTTCAATATTTCCCCCCTGATTTTTCTTGATTTTCCTCCTGATTTTTTTCCTAATTTCCCTGGATATTTTCATTATTTTCCCCTGATTTTTTCTTTTTTTTTCTGGATTTCCCCCCTGATTTTTCCCAACTTTTTAACTGATTTTTTCCTTGTTTTTCCTCTGATTCCTCCTGATTTTTCCCGATTTTTCTCCTGATTTTTTCCCGATTTTTTTCTGATTTTATTTCCTGGTTTCCCCCAATTTCCCCCCCTGATTTTTTCCCGATTTCTTCTTGATTTTTCCTCATTTTCCCAGATTTTCTCCTTCTTTTTCCCAACTTTTTCAGATTTCCCCCCTCATTTTTTCCTGAGTCTTCTCCTGGTTTTCCCTGACTTTTTTCCCTGATTTTATTTCGTGATTTTTTCCCCCTGATTTCCCTCATTTTTTTCTTTTTTTTTTTTTTCCCCTGATTTTTCTCAATTTTCCCATTATTTTTCCTAATTTTATTTCCTGATTTCCCCCCGATTTTCCCCTGATTTTTTCATCATTTTTTCTGATTTTTCTCCCGATTTCCCCCAGATTTTTCCTGATTTTCCTCCTGATTTTTTCCCAATTTCCTCGGATATTTTCATTTTTCCCCCCGTGATTTCCCTTTATTTTTCCGGATTTTTTCCTGATTTTTTTCTCAATTTTTCTCCTGATTTTCCCCAAATTTTCTCCTGATTTTTCCTCTGATTTTTCCCGATGTTTCTCCTGATTTTTCTGGATTTTCCCCTGATTTTATTTCCTGATCTTTTCCAGGATTTTTCCTGATTTTTCCCATTATTTCTCCTGCTTTTATTTCCTGATTTCCTCAGTTATTTTCATGATTGTCCCCCTGATTTTTCCTTATTTTTCCAGATTTTTTCCCCTGAATTTATTTCCTGATTTTTCCTGATTTTTTCTCAATTTTTCTCCTGATTTTCCCCATTTTTTCTGGATTTTTCCCTGATTTTATTTCCTGATTTTCCCAGGATTTTTCCTGATCTTCCTCCTGTTTTTTCCTGATTTTTTTCCTGATTCCTCCTGATTTTTCCCATTATTTCTCCTGCTTTTATTTCCTGATTTTTCCTGATTTTGTCTTGATTTCCTCAGATATTTTCAGGATTTCCCCCCTGATTTTTTCAGATTCCCCCCCCCCTAATTTTTCCAGACTTTTTTTCCTGAATTTCCGGATTTTTTCCTGATTTTTTTCTGATTTTTCTCCCGATTTCCCCCAGATTTTTCCTGATTTTCCTCCTGATTTTTCCCCAATTTCCTCCGATATTTTCACGATTTTTCCCCCTGATTTCGCCTTATTTTTCCAGATTTTTTCCTGATTTTTCCTCAATTTTTCTCCAGATTTCCCCCATTTTTTCTCTTATTTTCCCTCTGATTTCTCCTGATTTTCCCGAATTTTTCTCCTAATTTTTCTGGATTTTCCCCTGATTTTATTTCCTGATTTTTCCAGGATTTTTCCTGATATTTCCCATTATTTCTCCTGCTTTTATTTCCTGTTTTTTCCTGATTTTGTCTTGATTTCCTCAGATATTTTAAGGATTTTCCCCTGATTTTTCCTGATTTTCCCAGATTTTTTCCCCTGATTTTTCCAGATTTTTCCTGAATTTATTTCCTGAATTTTTCCTGATTTTTCTTGATTTTTCCAGATTTTTATCGGATTCTTTTTCCTGATTTCCCCTGAATTTTCCTGATATTTTCCCTCTTTCCCCCCTGATTTTTCCTGATTTTTCCCCCCTCATTTCTCCCAAATTTTTCCTGATTTCCCCCTGATTTTTCTTGATTTTTTTTCCTCCTGATTTTCCCTGATTTTTTTCCTGTTCTCCCTGATTTTTTCCTGGTTTTTCCCCCTGATTTTTCCTGATTTTCCCCGGATTTTCCTGATTTCCCCCTGATTTTGGGGGGGATTTTTTCCCCATTTTTTTCCGGATTTTTTTCCCATTTTTCCCTGAATTTTCCCGGGTTTTTGGGATGAATCCAGGTGGGAAAATTGGGAAAATTCCAGGGGAACGACCATGACTGGTTCTGTAGGGAAAAAAATGGAAAAACTGGGAATAAAATGGGAATAAAAAAGGGGAAAATGGGGAAAAAAATGGGAAAATTGGGGGGAATTAAAAATGGGGAAAATGGAGGGAAAAAAAGTGGGAGAATTGGGAAAAAGTCAGGGGAAAGGGGGAAATTTGGGGGGAAATAGGAATAAAATGGGAATGAAATGGGGAAATTTGGGGGAAATGGGAATAAAATGGGAATAAAATGAGAATAAAATGGGGAAATGTAGGAATAAAATGGGAATAAAATGGGGAAAAAGGGAATAAAATGGGAATAAAATGGGGGAAAATGGGGAAAATGGGAATAAAATGGGAAAAATGGGAATAAAATGGGAAAAAATGGGAATAAAATGGGAAAAAAATGGGGAAATTTGGGGGAAATGGGAATAAAATGGGAATAAAATGGAAAAAATGGGGAAATGTAGGAATAAAATGGGAATAAAATGGGGAAAAAGGGAATAAAATGGGAATAAAATGGGGGAAAATGGGGAAAAATGGGAATAAAATGGGAAAATAGGAATAAAATGGGAAAAAATGGGGAAATTTGGGGGAAATGGGAATAAAATGGGAATAAAATGAGAATAAAATGGGGAAATGTAGGAATAAAATGGGAATAAAATGGGAATAAAATGGGAAAAAAGGGAATAAAGTGGGAATAAAATGGGGAAAATTGGGAAAATGGGAATAAAATGGGAAAATGGGTATAAAATGGAAAAAAATGGGGAAATTTGGGGGAAATGGGAATAAAATGGGAATAAAATGGGAATAAAATGGAAAAATGGGGAAATGTAGGAATAAAATGGGAATAAAATGGGGAAAAAGGGAATAAAATGGGAATAAAATGGGGGAAAATGGGGAAAAATGGGAATAAAATGGGAAAAATGGGAATAAAATGGGAAAAAAATGGGGAAATTTGGGGGGAATGGGAATAAAATGGGAATAAAATGGAAAAAATGGGGAAATGTAGGAATAAAATGGGAATAAAATGGGAAAAAAGGGAATAAAATGGGAAAAAATGGGGAAATTTGGGGGAAATGGGAATAAAATGGGAATAAAATGGAAAAAATGGGGAAATGTAGGAATAAAATGGGAATAAAATGGGGGAAAAGGGAATAAAATGGGAATAAAATGGGGGAAAATAGGGAAAAATGGGAATAAAATGGGAAAAATGGGAATAAAATGGGAAAAAATTGAAAAGAAAAGGGGGAAAATGGGGAAAAATAGGGGAAAATGGGGGAATAAATGGGGAAAAATAAGAAAGAATGGGGAAAATTAGGAAAAATAGGAAACAAATGGGGGGAAATAGGAAATAAATGGGAATAAAAGGGGAAAACGGGGGGAAATAGGAAAAATGGGGTGAAATAAGAAAAAATGGGGTGAAATAAGAAAAAATGGGGGGAAATGAAAAATAGGAAATAAATGGGGGAAAAAAGAAAAAATGTGAGTGAAAATAAGAAATAAATGGGGAAAAATAAGAAAAAATAGGAAATAAATGGGGAAAATAAGAAAAAAATAGGAAATAAATGGGGGGAAATAGGAAATAAATGGGAATAAAAGGGGGAAATTGGGAAAAAAAGGAACTAAATGGGGAAAAGGGGAAATGGAAAAGAAATGGGGAAAAGGAGGAAAATATGAAATAAATGGGAAAATGAGGAAAAATGGGAAAAATGAAAAAATTGGAGGAAACTGGGGGGAAATGGGGAGAAATGGGAAAAGAAAAAAAAGGGGAAAGGGAAAAATAAAAAGTTGGGGAATGGGAAAAAATTGGGGGAAAATGGGGAAAATTGAAAAGAAATGGGGAAAATGTGGGAAAATATAAAAAATTTGAATAAATGGGGAAAAATAAGAAAAAAATGGGGAAAAATAAGAAAAAAATAGGAAATAAATGGGGAAAATAAGAAAAAATGGGGGAAATAGGAAATAAATGGGGGAAAATAAAAATAGGAAATAAATGGGGAAAATAAGAAAAAAATGGGGGAAAATAGGAAATAAATGGGGGAAAATAAGAAAAAATAGGAAATAAATGGGGAAAAAATAAAAATAGGAAATAAATGGGGAAAAATAAAAATAGGAAATAAATGGGGGGGAAAGAAAAAATGTGGGTGAAAATAGGAAATAAATGGGGAAAAATAAGAAAAATTGTGGCAAAATAAGAAAAAAATGGGGGAAAATAGGAAATAAATGGGGGAAAATAAGAAAAAATGGGGGAAAATAGGAAATAAATGGGGGAAAATAAGAAAAAAATAGGAAATAAATGGGGAAAATAAGAAAAATAGGAAATAAATGGGGAAAATAAGAAAAAATGGGGGGAAATGAAAAATAGGAAATAAATGGGGGAAAAAGGAAAAAATGTGGGTGAAAATAGGAAATAAATGGGGAAAATAAGAAAAAATAGGAAATAAATGGGGAAAAAAATAGGAAATAAATGGGGGGGAAAGAAAAAATGTGGGTGAAAATAGGAAATAAATGGGGAAAAATAAGAAAAAATTGGGAGAAATAGGAAACAAATGGGGAAAATTAAGAAAAAATAGGAAATAAATGGGGGAAAATAGGAACTAAATGGGAATAAATGGGGGAAATTGGGAAAAATAGGAACTAAATGGGGAAAAAAAGAAAAAATGTGGGTGAAAATAGGAAATAAATGGGGAAAAATAAGAAAAAAAGAGGAAATAAATGGGGAAAAATAAGAAAAAATGGGGGAAATAGGAAACAAATGGGGAAAATAAGAAAAAATGGGGAATAGGAAATAAATGGGGAAAATTAAGAAAAAATAGGAAATAAATGGGGGAAAATAAGAAAAAAATGGGGGAAATAGGAAATAAATGGGGAAAATAAGAAAAAAAATAGGAATTAAATGGGGAAAAATAAGAAAAAATAGGAAATAAATGGGGGAAATAGGAAATAAATGGGGGAAAATGAGAAAAAATAGGAAATAAATGGTGAAAATAAGAAAAAATGGGGAAATAGGAAACAAATGGGGAAAATAAGAAAAAATAGGAACTAAATGGGAAAAATAAGAAAAAATAGGAGAAAATGAAAAATATGAAATAAATGGGGGAAATAAGAAAAAATGGGGGAAATAGGAAATAAATGGGGAAAAATAAGAAAAAATAGGAAATAAATTGGGAAAAACAAGAAAAAATAGGAAATATATGGGGGGAAATAGGAAATAAATGGGAATAAATGGGGGAAATTGGGAAAAATAGGAAATAAATGGGGAAAAAATGTGGGTGAAATAGGAAATAAATGGGGGAAATAAGAAAAAAATAGGAAATAAATGGGGGAAATAAGAAAAAATGGGGAAAATAAGAATAAATGGGAAAGTTAAGAAAAAATAGGAAATAAATGGGGGAAAATAGGAACTAAATGGGGAAAAGGGGAAATTGAAAAGAAATGGGGAAAAAGGGGGAAAATATGAAATAAATGGGAAATGAGGAAAAATGGGAAAAAATGAAAAAATTGGAGGAAACTGGGGGGGAAATGGGGAGAAATGGGAAAAGAAAAAAAAGGGGAAAGGGAAAAATAAAAAGTTGGGGAATGGGAAAAAATTGGGGGAAAATTGAAAAGAAATGGGGAAAATGTGGGAAAATATAAAAAATTTGAATAAATGGGGAAAAATAAGAAAAAAATGGGGAAAAATAAGAAAAAATAGGAAATAAATGGGGAAAATAAGAAAAAATAGGAAATAAATGGGGGAAATAAGAAAAAATGGGGGAAATAGGAAACAAATGGGGAAAAATAAGAAAAAATGAGGGAATAGGAAATAAATGGGGAAAATTAAGAAAAAATAGGAAATAAATGGGGAACATAAGAAAAATAGGAAATAAATGGGGAAAATAAGAAAAAAATGGAGGGAAATAGGAAATAAATGGGGAAAATAAGAAAAAATAGGAAATAAATGGGGGAAATAAGAAAAAATGGGGGAAATAGGAAATAAATGGGGAAAATAAGAAAAAATAGGAAATAAATGGGGAAATATGAAATAAATGGGAATAAATGGGGGAAATTGGGAAAAATAGGAAATAAATGGGGAAAAAATGTGGGTGAAAATAGGAAATAAATGGGGGAAATAAGAAAAAATAGGAAATAAATGGGGGAAATAAGAAAAAATAGGAAATAAATGGGGGAAATAGGAAATAAATGGGGGAAATAAGAAAAAATGGGGAAAATAAGAAAAAATGGGAAAGTTAAGAAAAAATAGGAAATAAATGGGGGAAAATAGGAACTAAATGGGGAAAAGGGGAAATTGAAAAGAAATGGGGAAAAAGGGGGAAAATATGAAATAAATGGGAAAATGAGGAAAAATGGAGGAAAAATGGGGAAATAAAAAATGGGAAAACTGAAAAAATTGGGGGAAATTGGGGAAATGGGGGAATGGGAAAAATTAAAAATGGGGGAATGGGAAAAAAATTGGGGAAATTTGAAATAAATGGGAAAAAATGTGAAAAAATTTCCAAATGTGGGAAAATTCGGGAAAAATGGGGAAAAATAAGAAATAAATGGGAAAAGTAGGAAAAAAAAAAAAGAAGAAGAAATTGGAAATTTTGGGAAAATATTAAAAAATTGAAAAGAAATGGGGAAAATGGGATAAAATAGGGAAAAAATGGGGAAAATTGGGGAAAAAAGGGGGGGAAATGGCAAAATGGAAAATTTGGAAAAAAAGGAAAAATGGGAAAAATAGGAAATGAATGGGAATAGATGGAGAAAAACGGGAATAAATGGGGGAAATGGGAAAAGTAAGAAAAATGGAAAAAATAGGAAATGAATGGGGGGAAAGAGAAAAATAAAAAATAGGGAAAAAATGGGCAAAAAAGGGGGAAAAGAGGGGAAAATGGAAAAATAAAAAAAATGGGGAAAAAAAGAAATAAATGGGAAAAATGGGGGGAAAAGGGGAAATAAAAGGGTTTTTTTAAGTGGGATTTTTGAGAATTAAATAAAGGAAATGTATCTTTAAAATGGGGTAAAATTAAAATAAAAAATAAAATTATTGTGGATATCTAAAAAAATCAATGATAGAAAATAGAATAAAATGTAGTAAATGTGTAGTGAAATAAAAAATAATTTAATAAGAAATAATGCCTTTAAAATAGCACAAAATCGTCAATAAAATGGCAAATAAAAGAAAAAATAAATTCAAATATTGTGAATATTTCATCAAATAAATGGAGGGATTGAAGCTCCAGGGATCCCATCTGGAGAATTCAGGAATTCCGGGATCTGGGATCCATCCCGAGGGATTTTGATGGGATTTGGGGATGGGAAAGAGAAATGGAGTCTGGAATTCCCAGGGAATTCCCAAAATTCCTTCCCAGAGAGGAGTCGGGATGGGGATGGATCCAATGCCAGGAGTGGAGGGAATTCCCTGGGAAAGGAATTCCTGGGGTATCCCCGAAAAAACCCCAAATCCACACCCCAAAAAAATCCCCAAATCCCACAGAAAACGTCCAAATTCCCAGAAAGTTCCCCAAAAATCCCTTCAGATTTGGGAGGGATTTGGGAAGGAATTCCTGGGGTATCCCAATGATCCCAAAAAAACCACAAATCCCAGAAAGAGAGCCCCAAATCCCCATCCAAAAAAATCCCTAAACCCTGCAGAAAATGGACAATCCCAAAAAAAAATTCCCAGAAAGTTCCCCAAAAATCCCTTCAGATTTGGGAGGGATTTGGGAAGGAATTCCCAGAGAATCCCCCGGGAGTGTCCCAGGAAAGGCTGGAAAATCCCGGAATTGTGGGGTGGGAATGGGATGGGATTGGGGATCCAGGGATCCCATCCCAAACCATCCCAGGATTCCGGGATCGAGAATCCCTCGTGGATCCCATCCCGCTGAAAATTCCAGGATTTCGGAAAAGAGCGGGAGAAGAGGAAATCCTCGGGGAGTTTTGGGGTTTCCAGGTGGGATGGAAGCGGAAAGGGGAAAAGGAAAAGCCGGGATGGTTTTTCTGGAATGTTCCCATTTTTCCCTGAGTTTTTCACTGTCAGTAAAAGGAACGGCCCCACACGGATCGCTGGGAATGAGGGGATGGGGGAATTTGGGAATGAGGGGATGGGGAATTTGGGAATGAGGGAAATAAAGGAATTTGGGAATGAGGGGATGGGGGAATTGGGGAATTAGGGAAATAAGGGAATTTGGGAATGAGGGAAATAAGGGAATTTGGGAATGAGGGGATGGGGGAATGGGGAATGAGGGGATGGGGGAATTTGGGAATTAGGGAAATAAGGGAATTTGTGAATGAGGGGATTGGGGAATTGGGGAATTAGGGAAATAAGGGAATTTGGGAATGAGGGGATGGGGGAATTCGGGAATGAGGGGATGGGGAATTTGGGAATGAGGGAAATAAGGGAATTTGGGAATTAGGGAAATAAGGGAATTTGGGAATGAGGGAAATAAGGGAATTTGGGAATGAGGGGATGGGGGAATTGGGGAATGAGGGAAATAAGGGAATTTGGGAATTAGGGGATGGGGGAATTTGGGAATGAGGGAAATAAGGGAATTTGGGAATGAGGGAAATAAGGGAATTAGGGAATGAGGAGATGAGGATTCTTAGGGGATGAGGGCAATTAGGGGATAAGGGAATGAAGAGAATTAAGGAATGAGGGAATTTGGGGAATTAGGGAATGAGGGGAATTAGGGAATAAGAAATTAGGGAATGAGGGGATGAGGGAATGGGGAAATTAGGGGATGAGGGGAATTAGGGGATGAAGGGAAGAAGGGGAATTAGGGGATGAGGGAATGAGGGAATGGGAGGAATTAGGGGAATTAGGGGTGGAGGGAAATTAGGGGATGAAGGGAATGAGGGGAATTTGGGAATGATGGAAATTTGGAATGAGGGAATTAGGAAATGAAGAGAATTAAGGGATGAGGGGAATTAGGGAATGAAGGGAATGAGGGGAATTTGGGAATGATGGAAATTTGGAAATGAGGAAATGAAGGGAATTAAGGGATGACAGAAATTAGGGAATGAAGGGATGAGAAACAGAGGGAATGAGGGAATGACAGAATGAGGGAAAACAGGGGATGAGAGTAATGACAAGGAGTGGAATTTGGGAAATTGGAGGATGAGGAAAATGAGGAAAATGAGGAAAATGAGGGGATGACAGAATGGGGGAAATCAGGGAATGAGGGGAATCAGGGAAATTATGGAATCAGCATGAGGGAATGAAGGAAATTAGGGAATTGGGATGAGGGGAATGAGGGAAATGAATGAAAATGAAGGAATGAGGGGATGAGGGGAATGAGGGGAATTAGGGGATGAGGATTATTAGGGAATGAGGGAAATTTGGGAATGAGAGAATTAGGGAATGAAGGGAATTAAGGGATGAGGGAAGTTAGGGAATTAGGGGATGAGGGGATTTTGGGAATGAGGGGATGAGGGGAATTAAGGAATTGGGATGAATTAAATTAGGGAATTAAGGGAATTAGGGGAATTAGGGAATGAGGGGGATGAGGGAATGAGGGGAATAAAGGGAATTAGGGAATGAGGGGATGAAGGGAATTTAAGGGATGCGGGGAATTAGGCGATGAGGGAATAACGGAATGAGGGAAATTAGGGAATGAGTGGAATGACGGGACGAGGGAATGGGGAATTAGGGGATGAGGGGAATTTGGGAAATTAGGAAGTTGGGATGAGGAAAATTAGGGGATATGGGGAATTGGGGAATAAGGGGATAAGGGAATGAGAGGAATGAGGGAAATTAGGGGAAGAAGGGAATAAGAAGATTTAAGGAATTAGGCAAATTATGGGATTGGGATGAGAGAAATTAGGGAATGAGGGGATGAGGGGAATGGGGAATTAGGGGATGAGGGAAATTTGGGCATGAGGGAATTAGGGAATTAAGGGATGAGGGAAATTAGGAGATGAAGGCAATTAGGCCAATTAAGGAATTGGGATGAGGGAAATTAGGGAATGGGGGGAATTAGGGAATGAGGGAAATGGGGGAAAATAGGGAATGGGGGGTGAGGGGAATGAGGGAAAGAAGGGAATAAAAGGATTGAGGGGCTGAGGGAATAAGGGACTGAGGGAACTGAGGGAACAAAAGGATTGAGCAGGATAAAAGGAATAAGGGAATGAAGAAAATGAAGGAACTGAGGGGGTGAGGAGAGGAATAATGGAATGAAGGGAATCGGGAAAAGAGGGAACTCGGGGATGAGGGGAACAAGGGAATGAGGGGAATTAAAGGACTCGGGGTGAGGGGAATAATGAAGGGACTGAGGGAATGAGGGGAATAAGGGGATGAAGGAAATGAAAGGGCTCAGGGGGATGAGGGGAATAAGGGAATAAAGGAAATGAAGGGACTGAGGGGCTGAAGGGCTGAGGATGATGAGGGGGCTGAGAGGCTGAAGGGCTGAAGGGCTGAGGGGGCTGAAAACGCTGAAAGACTGAAGGGCCTGAAAGGCTGAGGGGGCTCAGGGGCCTGAAGGACTGAGGGGCTGAAAGACTGAGAGTGCCGAGGGACAAAGGGGGCTGAAAGCGCTGAGGGACCGAGGGCTCTGAAAGGCCGGGGGCTGAGGCACGGAGGGCGCTGAGGAACCGCGGGCGGTGAAGAACCGAGGGCTCCGAGGGAATGAGCCGCGCTGAGGAACCGCGGGCGGTGAAGAACCGAGGGCTCCGAGGGACTGAGGCCGCTGAGGAACCGCGGGCGGTGAAGAACCGAGGGCTCCGAGGGACTGAGCCGCGCTGAGGAACTGCGGGCGGTGAAGAACCGAGGGCTCCGCGGGACTGAGGCCGCTGAGGCGCTGAAGAACTGAAGGCCCTGAGGCACTGAGTGCACTGAAGAACCGAGGGCCCTGAGGCACGGAGGGCGCTGAAGAACCGCGGGCCGGTAAAGAACCGAGGGCTCCGCGGGACTGAGGCCGCTGAGGCACTGAGGGCGCTGAAGAACCGCGGGAGGTTAAAAACCGAAGCCGCTGAAGAACCGCGGCCGGTAAAGAACCGAGGGCTCCGCGGGACTGAGGCCGCTGAGGCGCTGAAGAACCGAGGGCCCTGAGGCACGGAGGGCGCTGAAGAACCGCGGGCCGGTAAAGAACCGAGGGCTCCGCGGGACTGAGGCCGCTGAGGCACTGAGGGCGCTGAAGAACCGCGGGCGGCGAAGACCCGAGGCCGCTGAGGGGCCAAGGGCAGTGAGGCACTGAGTGCACTGAAGAACCGCGGCCGCTGAGGGACTGAGGCTGCTGAGGGGCCAAGGACGCTGAGGAACCGCGGGCGGCGAAGAAGCGAGGCCGCCGAAGAACACAGGCCAATGGGGGACTGAGGCAGCTGAAGCACTGAGGGCGCTGAGGAACCGCGGCCGGTAGAGAACCGAGGGCTCCGCGGGACTGAGGCCGCTGAGGCACTGAGGAACCGCGGCCGGTAGAGAACCGAGGGCTCCGCGGGACTGAGGCCGCTGAGGAACCGCGGCCGGTAGAGAACCGAGGGCTCCGCGGGACTGAGGCCGCTGAGGCACGGAGGAACCGCGGCCGGTAGAGAACCGAGGGCTCCGCGGGACTGAGGCCGCTGAAGCACGGAGGAACCGCGGCCGGTAGAGAACCGAGGGCTCTGAGGCCGCTGAGGCACTGAGGAACCGCGGCCGGTAGAGAACCGAGGGCTCCGCGGGACTGAGGCCGCTGAGGCACTGAGGAACCGCGGCCGGTAGAGAACCGAGGGCTCCGCGGGACTGAGGCCGCTGAAGCACTGAGGAACCGCGGCCGGTAGAGAACGGAGGGCTCTGAGGCCGCTGAGGCACGGAGGAACGGCGGCCGGTAGGGAACGGAGGGGGCTGAGGCCGCTGAGGCACTGAGGAACCGCGGCCGGTAGGGAACGGAGGGCTCTGAGGCCGCTGAGGCACTGAGGAAGCGCGGCCGGTAGGGAACGGAGGGCTCTGAGGCCGCTGAGGCACTGAGGAAGCGCGGCCGGTAGGGAACGGAGGGCTCTGAGGCCGCTGAGGCACGGAGGAACGGCGGCCGGTAGGGAACGGAGGGCTCTGAGGCCGCTGAGGCACGGAGGAACGGCGGCCGGTAGGGAACGGAGGGCTCTGAGGCCGCTGAGGGCCGGTGCCGCCGTTAAAGCGCCGGGAAGCACCGCCCGCCTCTGACGCCGCTCGGGGCGGGGGGGGGGGGGGGGGGGAGCCCGCGGGGGGCGGGACTTTCCCCGCAGCTCGCGTCGCCATTGGTCGCCCGCGCGGCGCCGCCCGCCGCCATTGGCCGGTGCCGCCCCGCCTCCCGCCGGCGGGCGGGGGCGCGGATGAGCGTGCGGCGCGGGCCGTGCCCGCGGGCGGGGGGCGCGCGCGGCGCCTCGTGGGGAGCTGCACGTAGCCAGGGCGGGGAGGGCACGCGCCGTTCCCGCCAGCGCCGCGGGGGGGGCACGTCAGGAACGTCAGGGGCGGGAGGGGAGGGGAGAGAGGGGAAACCATGGGGGAGAGATCGGGGGAGAGATCATGGGGGAGAGATCGGGGGAGAGATCATGGGGGAGAGATCATGGGGGAGAGATCGGGGGAGAGATCATGGGGGAGAGATCAGGGGAGATCATGGGGGAGAGATCGGGGGAGAGATCATGGGGGAGATCATGGGGGAGAGATCGGGGGAGAGATCATGGAGATGGGGGTGTCCATGTTTGTGAGGGGAGATCATGGAGGAGATGGGGGTGTCCATGTTTGTGAGGGGAGATCATGGAGGAGATGAGGGTGTCCGTGTTTGTGAGGGGAGATCATGGAGGAGGAGATGAGAGGTGTCCATGTTTGTCAGGAGAGATCATGGAGATGAGTGTCCATGTTTGTGAGGGGAGATCATGGAGATGAGTGTCCATGTTTGTCAGGAGAGATCATGGAGATGAGTGCCCATGTTTGTCAGGGGAGATCATGGAGGGGATGAGTGTCCATGTTTGTCAGGAGAGATCATGGAGATGAGTGCCCATGTTTGTCAGGGGAGATCATGGAGGGGATGAGTGTCCATGTTTGTGAGGGCAGATCATGGAGGAGATGAGGGTGTCTGTGTTTGTGAGGGGAGATCATGGAGGAGATGAGTGTCCATGTTTGTGAGGGGAGATCATGGAGGGGATGAGTGTCCGTGTTTGTGAGGGGAGATCATGGAGGAGATGAGTGTCCATGTTTGTGAGGAGAGATCATGGAGGGGATGAGGGGTGTCCATGTTTGTGAGGGGAGATCATGGAGGGGATGAGTGTCCATGTTTGTGAGGGGAGATCATGGAGGGGATGAGGGGTGTCCGTGTTTGTGAGGGGAGATCATGGAGGAGATGAGTGTCCGTGTTTGTGAGGGGAGATCATGGAGGGGATGAGGGGTGTCCGTGTTTGTGAGGGAGATCATGGAGGAGATGAGTGTCCGTGTTTGTGAGGGGAGATCATGGAGGGGATGAGGGGTGTCCATGTTTGTGAGAGGAGATCATGGAGGGGATGAGGGGTGTCTGTGTTTGTGAGGGGAGATCATGGAGGAGATGAGGGGTGTCTGTGTTTGTGAGGAGAGATCATGGAGATGAGTGTCCATGTTTGTGAGGGGAGATCATGGAGGGGATGAGGGGTGTCTGTGTTTGTGAGGGGAGATCATGGAGGAGATGAGTGTCCATGTTTGTGAGGGGAGATCATGGAGGAGATGAGTGTCCATGTTTGTGAGGGGAGATCATGGAGGGGATGAGGGGTGTCCGTGTTTGTGAGGGGAGATCATGGAGGAGGAGGTGAGGGGCATCCATGAGGGGAGATCATGGGGAAGATGAGAGAAATCATTGTGGACATGAGGAGCCTCCATGGTTGTGAGGGGCAGCCATGAGGGAAGACCATGGGTGAGGTGAGGGGAGATGATGAAGAAAGATGAGGGGCAGCCATGAGGGGAGATGATGGAGGAAGATGAGGGGCAGCCATGAGGGGAGATGATGGAGGAAGATGAGGGGGGATGATGGAGGAAGATGAGGGGCGGCCATGAGGGGAGATCATGGAGGAAGATGAGGGGCAGCCATGAGAGGAGATGATGGAGGAAGATGAGGGGCGGCCATGAGGGGAGATGATGGAGGAAGATGAGGGGGGATGATGGAGGAAGATGAGGGGCGGCCATGAGGGGAGATGATGGAGGAAGATGAGGGGGGATGATGGAGGAAGATGAGGGGCGGCCATGAGGGGAGATGATGGAGGAAGATGAGGGGGGATGATGGAGGAAGATGAGGGGGGATGATGGAGGAAGATGAGGGGGGATGATGGAGGAAGATGAGGGGGGATGATGGAGGAAGATGAGGGGGGATGATGGAGGAAGATGAGGGGCGGCCATGAGGGGAGATGATGGAGGAAGATGAGGGGGGATGATGGAGGAAGATGATGGAGGGGCAGCCCATCCTGCTGTTTTGGAATATTTTCTCAGGTGTGGCAGCAGAACAAGCTGCCTCCCAAGGTGAGCTCCAAAGGCGATGGATTCCACAGGCACCTCTTCTGCATACGTAATAACTCACTCTTCATTTCAATTTTAATTTTAGCACGTAATGAGCTGACTGAGAAACCCAAGCCCGAGGAGCTTGGGAGGAAATTTAAGGAGCATTTCTGGAACCAGAAGATTTTGGCTCCTGCTTGGATGCATTGGAGAAGGTATTTGGTTTTAGAAATTAAAAAAAAAAAAATACAGATATTTTGTTGGGAAATCACATCAGGTTTCATGTTTTATATCGCAGCTGGGTGAAAACCCTTTCCTGTGCCAGCATTTTACCTCGGACAAGGGTAGTGAAATCCCACCTGGGCTGTGTAAATTCGTTGGTGGTAAAAATAAACATTTTTAGAGGCTTGGCACAGGCCCAGCGTTTGTACAGCAGCTCTGCCTTAACGCGCTATAAAGGGACAAACACCAAAATTAGGGATTTTTTTTGTCATGGCGACAAAAAGCTGAAGGGTTTGAAGGGAGGGGAAAAGCAATGGCCCAAAGTGAAATAAATAAACCCCAAAAGGAGAATTCCTGGTGAAAAATAAATAAAGAGAGAGGGGGGATGGGGAGAACCCAATCCTTTGGGAAGGGGGTAAAGGGGGGGGGCCAAAATTTTGGGAATGGGGTAAAGGGGGAGCCCAAAATGTTGGGAATGGGGTAAAGGGGGAGCTCCATTCTTTGGGAATGGGGTAAAGGGGGAGCCCAAAATGTTGGGAATGGGGTAAAGGGGGAGCCCCATTCCTTGGGAATGGGGTAAAGGGAGAGCCCAAATCCTTGGGAATGGGGTAAAGGGGGAGCCCCATTCCTTGGGAATGGGGTAAAGGGGGAGCCCAAATCCTTGGGAATGGGGTAAAGGGAGAGCCCAAAATCTTGGGAATGGGGTAAAGGGGGAGCCCCATTCCTTGGGAATGGGGTAAAAAGGAGCCCAAATCCTTGGGAATGGGGTAAAGGGGGAGCCCAAATCCTTGGGAATGGGGTAAAGGGGGAGCCCCATTCCTTGGGAATGGGGTAAAGGGGGAGCCCAAATCCTTGGGAATGGGGTAAAGGGGGAGCCCCATTCCTAAGGAAAGGGATCATGGGGACCCCAATCCTTGGGAAAGGGGTGCAGGAGGATCCCCATCTCAAGGAAAGGGGTGCAGGAAGATCTCATTTCCTTGGGAAGGGGATCATGGAGACCCCAATTCCTTGGGAAAGGGGTGCAGGAAGATCCCAATCCCTTGGAAAGGGGTGCAGGAGGAGTCCCAGCCCCGCGCAGGCAAAAATAGCCTGGAGGGCCCAAACTTAAACCATCGCTAAAACCGAGCTTTGTAAAGCTCAAACCAACCCAGGAAACGACAAAAAAGCGACCCGAGAGCCCTCGGTGTAAACAGCGGAGCCGCGGGGCCTCATCCCCCGGGCCGGCTGGGCGGGGAGAACCGCCAGAACCAGGGGAGAACGAGGGGGAAAAAGAGGGGAGAGAGAGGGGAGAGAAGGGGGAGAGAGAGGGGGAAAACGAGGGGAGAGAAGGGGGAGAACGAGGGGAGAACCGGGAGGAGAAACGGGGAGAGAGTGAGGGGAGAACGAGGGAAGAACCGGGAAGAGAAATGGAGAGAGTGAGGGGGAAAACGTGGGGAGAACGAGGGGAGAGTGAGGGGGAGAACAGGGAGAGAGCGAGGGGAGAGTGAGGGGGGAACGAGGGGGAAAAAAGAGGGGAGAGAGAGAGGGGAGAGCAGGGGGAGAAGGAGGAGAGTGAGAGGGGGGAACGAGGGGAGAACAGGAGGAGAGCAGGGGGAAAGCGAGGGAAAGAGTGAGGGGAGAACCGGGAGGAGAACGAGGAGAAAACGAGGGGAGAGCAGGAGGAGAGAGAGGGGAAGAACCGGGAAGAGAAGCGGGGGGAGAACGAGGGGAGAGAGAGGGGGGAACGAGAGGAGAGCAGGGGGAAAGCGAGGGGAGAGTGAGGGGAGAACGGGGAGGAGAACGAGGAAAAAAAAAAAAAACAAAAAAAACCAGGGAGAGCAGGAGGAGACAGAGGGGAGAAAGAGGGGAAGAACGAGGAAGAGAAGCAGGGGGAGAAGGAGGGGAGAGAGAGGGGGAGAACCGGGAAGAGAAGGAGGGGGAACGAGGGGAGAACGAGGGGAAGAACGGGGAAGAGAAGGAGCGGGAACGAGGGGAGAACGGGGAAGAGAAGCAGGGGGAGAAGGAGGGGGAACGAGGGGAGAACGGGGAAGAGAAGGAGCGGGAACGAGGGGAAGAACGGGGAAGAGAAGCAGGGGGAGAAGGAGGGGGAACGAGGGGAGAAGGAGCCCCCGCAGCCCCTCCCGGCTGCCCCCCTCGCCCCGCGGGCATCCCGGGCCGGGGCGGCGGAGCCCGGCGGGGCCGGGGCCGGGCGGCGGGGGCGTTGCACGGAGAGGCAGCGGCGGAGCCAATGCGCAGGAAGGGGCCGAGCATGTGGGGAGAGGTTGTTTACACCAGCCCGGCCCCGGGAGCTTTAACCCGGCCGGCGGCGAGGCGAGGCTCGGAGCGGGGCTCCGCGGGCGCGGTGAGTGGCGGCGCGGCATCGCCCCAGCTCGGCTTCCTCCCCCAATTCCTCTTCTTCTTCCTCCTCCTTCCCTTCCTGGCTGAGCGGGGGAGGAGGGGAAAAAAAAAAAAAATTAGGGCTTAAAAAAATAATAATTAAAAAAAAAAAAAAAAAACCGCGCGCGGGAGCGGCGGTTCCCGCCCGGCCGCGGCTCCGCCCCCGCCCCGCCCGGCCCGGCGCGGCTCCAGCCCGGGGCCGGGAACCGGGAACCGGGAGCGGGGAGCGTTTCAAAACAGCCGGAGGTGAGCGGGGACCGAGCCGGGCCGGGCCGGGCCGGGGTGGGGGGCAGCCGGTTCTGCCTCGGCGGGTTCTGCCGGTCCCGGTGAGCGCTGCGCCTTGCCCGGGTCCCGCTCGGTGCTCGGCGCCCGGGGCATCCCCGGGGGGCCTGCCCGGTGTCCCCCGGCACTCCCTGCCCCGTGTCCGTGTCCCCCCATCCCGGGGCATTCCCTGCCCCATGTCCCCCCCCGGCATTCCCTGCCCGGTGTCCGTGTCCCCCCATCCCGGGGCATTCCCTGCCCCGTGTCCGTGTCCCCCCATCCCGGGGCATTCCCTGCCCCGTGTCCGTGTCCCCCCCGGCATTCCCTGCCCGGTGTCCGTGTCCCCCCCCGGCATTCCCTGCCCCGTGTCCGTGTCCCCCGGCATTCCCTGTCCCGTGTCCGTGTCCCCCTCATTCCCTGCCCCGTGTCCGTGTCCCCCAGTCCCTCTGTCTGTGCCCCCCAACCCCAATCTGTCTGTCCCCCCCCAATCCCGCTGCCTGTCCCCCCCAATCCTGCTGTCTGTCTGTCCCCCCCAGTCCGTCTGTCCCCCCAAACCCGCTGTCTGTTCCCCCAACCCCGCTGTCTGTCTGTCCCTCCCAGTCCCTCTGTCTGTCTGTCCCCCCAATCCTGCTGTCTGCTCCCCCAACCCTGCTGTCTGTCCCCCCCAGTCCCTGTGTCTGTCCCCCAGTCCCTGTGTCTGTCTGTCCCCCCAGTCCCTGTGTCTGTCCCCCCCAGTCCCTCTGTCTGTCCCCCCAGTCCCTCTGTCTGTCCCCCCCAGTCCCTCTGTCTGTCTGTCCCCCAGTCCCTGTGTCTGTCCCCCCCAGTCCCTGTGTCTGTCTGTCCCCCCAGTCCCTGTGTCTGTCTGTCCCTCCCAGTCCCTCTGTCTGTCTGTCCCCCCAATCCTGCTGTCTGCTCCCCCAACCCTGCTGTCTGTCCCCCCCAGTCCCTGTGTCTGTCCCCCAGTCCCTGTGTCTGTCTGTCCCCCCAGTCCCTGTGTCTGTCTGTCCCCCAGTCCCTGTGTCTGTCCCCCCCAGTCCCTGTGTCTGTCTGTCCCCCCAGTCCCTGTGTCTGTCTGTCCCCCCAGTCCCTCTGTCTGTCTGTCCCCCCCAGTCCCTCTGTCTGTCCCCCCAGTCCCTCTGTCTGTCTGTCCCCCCCAGTCCCTGTGTCTGTCTGTCCCCCCAGTCCCTGTGTCTGTCTGTCCCCCAGTCCCTCTGTCTGTCTGTCCCCCCCAGTCCCTGTGTCTGTCTGTCCCCCCAGTCCCTGTGTCTGTCTGTCCCCCAGTCCCTCTGTCTGTCTGTCCCCCCCAGTCCCTGTGTCTGTCTGTCCCCCAGTCCCTGTGTCTGTCTGTCCCCCCCAGTCCCTCTGTCTGTCTGTCCCCCCCAGTCCCTGTGTCTGTCTGTCCCCCAGTCCCTGTGTCTGTCTGTCCCCCCCAGTCCCTGTGTCTGTCTGTCCCCCCCAGTCCCTCTGTCTGTCTGTCCCCCCCAGTCCCTGTGTCTGTCTCTGTCCCCCAGTCCCTGTGTCTGTCTGTCCCCCCCAGTCCCTCTGTCTGTCTGTCCCCCAGTCCCTGTGTCTGTCTGTCCCCCCAGTCCCTGTGTCTGTCTGTCCCCCCAGTCCCTGTGTCTGTCTGTCCCCCCCAGTCCCTGTGTCTGTCTGTCCCCCCCAGTCCCTGTGTCTGTCTGTCCCCCCCAGTCCCTGTGTCTGTCTGTCCCCCCAGTCCCTGTGTCTGTCTGTCCCCCCCAGTCCCGGTCCCCTCCTCGCTGTCCGTATTCCCTCCTCCCATCCCGGTCCCGGTCCGGGTCCGTGTCTGTCCCCCCGGTTTGCCCGGTCCCTCCCTCCGTCTGTCCGTCCGTCCGTCCGTCCGTCCCTCCGCGTCCCCCGCCCCGCGCACACGTGCCCTGCCCGGTGCCGCCCTCCCTCCGCGCCAGGCCCGGGCACTCTGCTCCTCCTCCTCCCCTTCCTCCTCCTCCTCCCCTTCCTCCTCCTCCTCCTCCTCCTTTGCCGCCTTCCCCACGTGCCCCGCGGTCGGGAATACGCGCAGTCCAGGAATCCATGGATCCAGGAATGCATGGATCCAGGAATCTATGGATGCAGGAATTCACGGATCCAGGAATCCAGGAATGCATGGATCCAGAAATCCATGGATCCAGGAATCCAAGGATCCAGGAATCCGGGGATCCAGGAATCCATGGATCCAGGAATCCAGGGATCCACAGATCCGGGAATCCATGGATCCAGGAATCCGGGGATCCAGGAATCCGGGGATCCAGGCATCCACGGATCCAGGAATCCAGGGATCCAGGAATCCGGGGATCCAGGAATTCATGGATCCAGGAATCCATGAATTCAGGGATCCACAGATCCAGAAATCCATGGATCCAGGAATCCGGGGATCCAGGAATCCAGGGATCCAGGAATCCAGGGATCCAGGAATCCAGGGATCCACAGATCTGGGAATCCACAGATCCAGGAATCCACGGATCCGGGAATCCAGGGATCCAGGAATCCAGGGATCCACAGATCTGGGAATCCACAGATCCAGGGATCCAGGAATCCAGGGATCCACAGATCTGGGAATCCACAGATCCAGGAATCCACGGATCCGGGAATCCGTGGATCTGGGAATACAGGAATCCATGGATCCAGGAATCCACGGATCCGGGAATCCGTGGATCTGGGAATACAGGAATCCATGGATCCAGGAATCCAGGAATGAATCCAGGGATCCAGGAATCCAGGGATCCATCCCGCCCTGACTCCGAGCTCCCTCTCCCTTTCCTGCCCCCGCCCTCGCCGGCTCCTCCTCCAAAAAAAAAAAAAAAAATCCCGATTTTGGTGCTCCGGTGTTTCCCTCTGGAATAATTTCCCTCCCGCAGTCTCTCAGGGAGCTTTTCCTGCCGGGCAAAATCCAGGAGGAAACTTTTGGAATCTCCTCTTCTGGGAGTTTTGAGTCGCTTCAGAGTTTTGGTTTTTTTTTTTTTTTTTTAAATTTAAAAAAAGCCCAAATTCCCCAAACCGCTCCCGGCGGAGACCTGGCTTCCCGGTGGGGCCGGAGCGTGGATTTTCGGGATATTTTGGGATGAGGAGAGGCTTTTTTTGGGAATCCTGAGAGGAAAAGTGGGTTTGTTCTCGCCTTTGGGGTCTGCCACAGCCTGGACTTCGTGGTTGTTGCGAGCGAGGCTGAACTGGAGGGGAAAAAAAAAAACGTGAAAAAACGGGATTTTGGCATTCTCCAGAGAGGGATTTGTGCCAAAAATTTGGTTTTTATTCCCAAAACCCACCCGGGACGAGCACCGGGACATTCCCTCTCTCCAAACCAACAATTCCTCGTTTCCCAAACCTCCACGAGTTGCTGAGAATTTTGTTGTTTTTTGGTTGTTTTTTTTTTTTTTTTTTTTTTTTTTTGGGAAAAACTCCGTCCCAAATCCCCGCCCGGAATAATTTGGGATCCGATTGATTGGGAACAGCTGGGACGGGGCTCCGGGGGCCTCCGGGCTCCGCTTTGGGTTCTTTGGGACATCGGGCGGGGATTTCTTGGCACGGCCGTGTCGGGGATGGGACCCAGCGTCCAAAAATCCTCTGGAAGCTCCGGAAATTTGGCTCGGGGCAGGGTTTCCCTTTTTTTTCCTCTCCCCTCTGGCTGCCAGGGCCGGAGGGGGAAGGAAAAAGGGAAGGAGGGAAAAGGAAATCCCGAAGGAAATGAGGAGCGGCTCCGGCGCTGGACGGCGGCCAAGAGGGTTTGGGAACGGCGGCTTCCGTGCCTGGGATATTCCTGATTTGGATCCCAAATCCTGGGATTCCCCGATTTGGATCCCAAATCCTGGGATTCCCCGGGTTGGATCCCAAATCCTGGGATTCCCCGGGTAGGATCCCAAATCCTGGGATTCCCTGTTTGGATCCCAAATCCTGGAATTCCCCGGGTTGGATCCCAAATCCTGGGATATTCCTGATTTGGATCCTGAATTCTGGGATTCCCTGATTTGGATCCCAAATTACAGGATTCCCCTGGTTGGATCCCAAATTGTGGGATTCCTCCGTTTGGATCCCAAATCCTGGAATATCCCAAAGTTTCTGTGCTTGGGATTTCCCAGTTTGGATCCCAAATTCTAGGATATTCCTCATTTGGATCCCAAATCCAGGATTCCCCGGGTTGGATCCCAAATCCTGGGATTCCCTGGGTTGGATCCCAAATCCTGGGATATTCCTCATTTGGATCCCAAATCCTGGGATATCCCAGAGTTTCTGTGCCTGAGATTCTCCAGTTTGGACCCCAAATCCTGAGATATTCCTGATTTGGATCCCAAATCCTGGGATATCCCATTTGGATCCCAAATCCTGGGATATTCCTGATTTGGATCCCAAATCCTGGAATTCCTCATTTGGATCCCAAATCCTGGGATTCCTCATTTGGATCCCAAATCCTGGGATATTCCTGATTTGGATCCTGAATTCTGGGATTCCCTGATTTGGATCCCAAATCCTGGGATATCCCAGAGTTTCTGTGCTTGGGATTTCCCAGTTTGGATCCCAAATTCTAGGATATTCCTGATTTGGGTCCCAAATCCAGGATTCCCCGGGTTGGATCCCAAATCCTGG
The DNA here is from genome assembly GCF_026979565.1 of Vidua chalybeata. NCBI lineage: Eukaryota > Metazoa > Chordata > Aves > Passeriformes > Viduidae > Vidua > Vidua chalybeata. The sequence continues at coordinate 111,860,048 of NC_071532.1, read as the reverse complement.
GATATTCCTCATTTGGATCCCAAATCCTGGAATTCCCCGGGTTGGATCCCAAATCCTGGAATTCCCTGGGTTGGATCCCAAATCCTGGGATATTCCTCATTTGGATCGCAAATCCTGGGATATCCCAGAGTTTCTGTGCCTGGGTTTTCCCAGTTTGGATCCCAAATTCTAGGATATTCCTGATTTGGATCCCAAATCCTGGGATATCCCAGAGTTTCTGTGCCTGGGATTCCCCCGTTTGGATCCCAAATCCTGGGATATTCCTGATTTGGATCCCGAATTCTGGGATTCCCCCGTTTGGATCCCAAATCCTGGGATATCCCAGAGTTTCTGTGCCCAGTGCCAGCTCTGGGTGCCACCCCCATGTCCGTCTGTCTGTCCCCATGTCCCCAGTGACACTCCCGTGTCTGTCTGTCTGTCTGTCCAGATGTTCCCAGTGCCACCTCCGTGTCCGTCTGTCTGTCCCCACATCCCCAACGTCACCCCCGTGTCCGTCTGTCTGTCCCCACATCCCCAGTGCCAGCTCCTGGTGCCACCCTCGTGTCCGTCTGTCTGTCCCCGTGTCCCTGGTGCCACCCTCGTGTCCGTCTGTCTGTCCCCGTGTCCCTGGTGCCACCCTCGTGTCCGTCTGTCCCCAGTGCCAGCTCCCACCCCCGTGTCCGTCTGTCTGTCCCCCTGTCCCCAGTGCCACCCCCGTGTCCGTCTGTCTGTCCCCACATCCCCAGTGCCACCCCCGTGTCCGTCTGTCTGTCCCCACATCCCCAGTGCCACCCCCGTGTCCGTCTGTCTGTCCCCACATCCCCAGTGCCACCCCCGTGTCCGTCTGTCTGTCCCCACATCCCCAGTGCCACCCCCATGTCCGTCTGTCTGTCCCCATGTCCCCGGTGCCACCCTTGCGTCCGTCTGTCCCTAGTGCCAGCTCCCATCCCCGTGTCCGTCTGTCTGTCCCCACATCCCCAACGTCACCCCCGTGTCCATCTGTCTGTCCCCATGTCTCTGCTGCCACCCCTCTGTCCGTCTGTCTGTCCCCACATCCCCAGTGCCACCCCCGTGTCCATCTGTCTGTCCCGATGTCCCCAGTGCCACCCTCGTGTCCGTCTGTCTGTCCCCATGTCCCCAGTGCCAGCACCCAGCCCTGTGTCCGTCCGTCTGTCCCCATGTCCCCAGTGGTGCCACCCTCATGTCCGTCTGTCTGTCCCCATGTCCCCAGTGGTGCCACCTCATGTCCGTGTGTCCCCACATCCCTGGTGCCACCACGGTGTCCATCTGTCTGTCCCAATGTCCCCAGTGCCACCTCTATGTATGTCTGTCTGTCTGTCCCCAGTGCCAGCTCCCACCCCTGTGTCCGTCTGTCTGTCCCTGTGCCCCCAGTGCCACCCTCTTGTCCGTCTGTCTGTCCCCATGTCCCCAGTGCCACCCCCGTGTCCATCTGTCTGTCCCCAGTGCCAGCTCCCACCCCCGTGTCTGTCTGTCTGTCCCCACATCCCCAGTGCCAGCTCCGGGTGCCACCCCCATGTCCGTCTGTCTGTCCCGATGTCCCCGGTGCCACCCTCGTGTCCGTCTGTCTGTCCCGATGTCCCCAGTGCCACCCTCGTGTCCGTCTGTCTGTCCCCATGTCCCTGGTGCCACCCTCGTGTCCGTCTGTCCCCAGTGCCAGCTCCCACCCCCGTGTCCGTCTGTCTGTCCCGATGTCCCCAGTGCCACCCCCGTGTCCGTCCGTCTGTCCCCCCATCCCCAGTGCCAGCTCCGGGTGCCACCCTCGTGTCCGTCTGTCTGTCCCCACATCCCCAGTACCACCCTCATGTCCGTCTGTCTGTCCCCATGTCCCTGGTGCCACCCTCGTGTCCGTCTGTCCCCAGTGCCAGCTCCCACCCCCATGTCCGTCTGTCTGTCCCCACATCCCCAGTGCCACCCCCGTGTCCGTCCATCTGTCCCCCCGTCCCCAGTGCCAGCTCCGGGTGCCACCCCTGTGTCCGTCTGTCTGTCCCTGTGTCCCTGGTGCCACCCTCGTGTCCGTCTGTCTGTCCCGATGTCCCCAGTGCCACCCTCGTGTCCGTCTGTCTGTCCCCAGTGCCAGCTCCCACCCTCGTGTCCGTCTGTCTGTCCCCATGTCCCTGGTGCCACCCTCGTGTCCGTCTGTCTGTCCCCGTGTCCCTGGTGCCACCCTCGTGTCCGTCTGTCTGTCCCCAGTGCCAGCTCCCACCCTCGTGTCCGTCTGTCTGTCCCCATGTCCCTGGTGCCACCCTCGTGTCCGTCTGTCCCCAGTGCCAGCTCCCACCCCCGTGTCCGTCTGTCTGTCCCCACATCCCCAGTGCCATCCCCGTGTCCGTCCGTCCGTCTGCCCCATCCCCAGTGCCAGCTCCGGGTGCCACCCCCGCGTCCGTCTGTCCGTCTGTCCCCAGCGCGTCCGTCATGGCCACCGTCCTCTCGCGCCGCCTGGGGAAGCGCTCCCTGCTGGGCACCCGCGTGGCCGTTCCCGACGGGATCCTGGCGGCCTCCCAGATTCCGGAATTTTCCCCGCTCGAGGACGGAACGCCCGGATCCCCCAGTCCCGGATCCCCCAATCCTGGATCCCCCGGTCCCGGATCCCCCAATCCCGGATTCCCGAATCCCGGAAGTCTCCGGCAGCTCCACGGGCAGCAGGTACCTCCTGGGGACGTGGTGGGGGAAAAGATTCCAGGGATTTTCCCAAAGGGAAAAATTCCCTGGGGGATCTGCGGCTCTCAGGGGTTTTTGGGGGAATCCCAAAATCCATTTCATTCGGAGGAATCCCAAATTCCAGGGAAAAGTGGGGGTTTTTTTCCCAGAAAAAAGAGTCCAAAGTGGGTCACTCAGCGCTTCCGTCCTGCTGAGGGTGCGTTGGGAACATCCAGTGGAATTCCCGTCCAGGAGCTGCTCCTGGTTTTCCATCCCAATCCCAAAGGAATTAAAGTTCCCACATTCCAATCCCGAGGGAATTCAATCTCCCAGTTCCAGTCTTGAGGAAATCAAATCCCCCACATTTCAATCCCAAAGAAATCAAATCGCCCAATTAAAGTTTCCACATTTCGGTCCCAAGGGAATCAAATCTCCCATTTCCAATCCCAAGGGAATGAAATCTCCCAATCCCAAGGGAATCAAATCCCCCACATGCCAATTACCAAGGAATCAAACCTCCCAATTCCAATCCCAAGGGAATTTGATCTCCCAATCCCAATCCCAAAGGAATCAAATCGCTCACATTCCAATCCCAAAGGAATAAAATCTCCCAATCCCAAAGGAATCAAATCCCCCACATTCCAATCCCAAAGGATTCAAATCCCCCACATTCCAATCCCAAAGGAATCAAATCGCTCACATTCCAATCCCAAAGGAATAAAATCTCCCAATTCCAATCCCAAAGGATTCAAATCCCCCACATTCCAATCCCAAGGGAATTCAGTCTCCCAATGCCAGTCCCAAGGGAATCAAATCTCCCAGTCCCAAAGGAATTCCATCTCCCAATTCCAATCCTGAGGGAATTCAATCCCCCACATTCCAATCCCAAAGGAATTAAAGTTCCCTTGTTTTGGTCCTGAGGGAATCAAATCTCCCAATTCCAATCCCAAGGGAATTCGATCTCCCAATCCCAATCCCAAAGGAATCAAATCGCTCACATTCCAATCCCAAAGGAATAAAATCTCCCAATCCCAAAGGATTCAAATCCCCCACATTCCAATCCCAAAGGATTCAAATCCCCCACATTCCAATCCCAAAGGAATCAGATCCCGCACATTTCAGTCCCAAGGGAATTCAGTCTCCCAATCCCAGTCCCAAGGGAATCAAATCTCCCAGTCCCAAAGGAATTCAATCTCCCCCATCCCAATCCGAGGTTCTGGATCCTTGAGATCCATGGAAACACCTCAATCCCGTTTTTGGGATCCTCGTGCTGATTCCTCCAAATCCCGATCCCGCTGTGGGACCGGCCGGGATGGGATCCCGGGGGGTGACGATTCCAGGGAGGGATTTTCCCGTGTCGGGGAGACTTTTCCATGAACAGGGCTGGAAAATTCCCCATCAGGAGGGAATTTGGGAATTTGGGATGGAGCGGGGGGGGTTGCACAGCTCCTTCCCCTTCCTGGAGTGTGGGATCCTTTTTCCATCCAGGCTTTAATCCTTTTATCCACATGGAATCACTTCGGGAGTCCTGGGAACACCCAAATCCATGGGGGAAAAATCCATTTGGAATCCTGGGGAATCCCTGGATTTGGGATTGCTGGGGGTGGGGAGAGCAGATTTTTTTGGGATGGGCTGGGTTAGGATTAAGATTTCCGTAGGAATCTGAAATCCAAGGAGAGGATCAGCCTTCATCCCAAACGAGGATCCCATGGGATCAGCGGGTTCCTGAAAAATTCATGGATACGCCCCAAGAATCTGGGAATGTGCTCTTCCCGTTGGGCCCTGGGGCTGGGAATTGCCGGAATTCCCGGGTTTGTCCAATCTGGGAATTGCTGAGGGTGGAAATCCCAAAGCTTAGAGGGTCGGGAAATCCCTGGATTTGGGATTGCTGGGGGTGGGGAGGGCAGATTTTTTGGGATCAACTTGGGAATGTGAAATCCAAGCCCTGCAGGATGGGATCATCCTTCATCCCAAAGGAGGATCCCGTGGGATCGGCGGGTTCCGGGTGACCCCAAAGCCGATCCCAAACCTTTTCCAGGTCCTCGTCACTTCCCTGGATGAGCAGATCCAAGGATTCCCGGCGTGCTGGAGGGCGCAGGACCCGCTCCGAGCCCCACCCCTGCGCACTTCCAGCATTCCCGAGAGATCCGTGTCCAGCAACATCGACGTTCCCAAAAGGTCGGTGCCTTTTCCCAGGATCCCAAATCCTGGGAAATCCCAGAGTTTCTCCACCTGGGATTCCCAAGTTTGGATCCCAAATCCTGAGATTCCCCAATTTAAATCCCAAATCCTGGGATATCCCAGAGTTTCTGTGCCTAGGATTCCCCAGTTTGGATCCCATATCCTGGGATTCCCCAGTTAGAGCCCCAGATCCTGGGAAATCCCGGAGTTTCTCCACCTGAGATTCCCCAATTTGGATCCCAAATCCTGTGATTCTCCAATTTAAATCCCAAATACTGGGATTCCCCAGTTTGGATCCCAAATCCTGGGATATCCCAGAGTTTCTGTGCCTGGGATTCCTCATTTTGGATCCCGAATCCTGGGATTCTCCCATTTAGATCCCAAATCTTGGAATTCTCCAATTTAAATCCCAAATCCTGGGAGATCCCAATTTGGATCCCAAATATTAGGATTGCCCTGTTTGGATCCCACATCCTGGTATATCCCAGAGTTTCCGTGCCTGGGATATCCCAGTTTGGATCCCGAATCCTGGGATTCCCCAGTTAGAATCCCAAATCCTGGGAAATCCCGGAGTTTCTCCACCTGAGATTCCCCAGTTTGGATCCCAAATCCTGTGATTGTCCAATTTAAATCCCAGATCCTGGGAGATCCCAATTTGGATCCCAAATCCTGGGATTCCCCAGTTTGGATCCCGAATCCTGGAATTCTCCAATTTAAATCCCAAATCCTGGGATTGCCCAGTTTGGATCCCGAGCCCTGAGATTCCCCAGTTTGGATCCCAAATCCTGGGATGGCCCAGTTTGGATCCCAAATCCTGGCATCTCCCAGAGTTTTTCCACCTGAGATTCCCCAGTTTGGATCCCAAATCCTGGCATCTCCCAGAGTTTTTCCACCTGAGATTCCCCAGTTTGGATCCCAAATCCTGGCATCTCCCAGAGTTTTCCCACCTGATATTCCCCAGTTTGGATCCCAAATCCTGGACTTCCCCAGTTTGGATCCCAAACCCTGGAGCACCTCATCATTCCAGGGACGGCTCCTCCTTCCCGGGACTTATCCGTAGGGCGCTTCCATTTAGGATTAACGGGATTTTCCATTTCTTTCCCCATCCCCTCCTTCCCAGTGGGGGGCTGTGGGGGGGTGGGTGGAATATCTGGGCTCTCCAGAGGTCGTTCCCGACGTTTTCCCGTCCCCCGGAGCAGGAGATCCGACGCGGCCGTGGAGATGGACGAGATGGTGGCGGCCATGGTGCTGACCAGCCTCTCCTGCAGCCCCGCCCTGCGCGGCCTCCCCCGTGAGTGCATCCCAAAAAATCCCCTGGGCCCGCCCCCCAAAAACCTGGGAATGTGCCCTTCCCGTGGGAGAGCGGGGCCGGGGGGTGCTGGAGCAGCAGCGGGGTCGTGGAATCTGGGAATTGCTGAGGGTGGGAAAATGCGCGTCCCCGAGTGGGACCCCCGCGGGGGTTTGGAATTCCGCTGGGAACGGGGAAGAAATTGCTCCCAAAATCCAACCTGAGCTTCCCTGGAGCAATTGGGGAGAAATCCCGATCCCACCTGCCAAGGAATTCCAGATCCGTGTCCCCGAGTGGGATTTCTGTGAGGATTTGGAATTCCGTTGGGAATGGGGAAGAAATTGTTCCCAAAATCCAGCCTGAGCTTCCCTGGAGCAAATGGGATGAAATCCCGATCCCACCTGCCAAGGAATTCCAGATCTGTGTCCCCGAGTGTCACTTCCACAGGGATTTGGAATTCCTCCAGGAATAGGGATTCCAAACCTCCTTGGAAAACCCTTTCCAGGCAGGAATTGTTCCCAAAATCCAACCTGAACTTCTCCTGGAAGAACTTGAGGCACGTTCCTGGGAAAAATCCCAAAATTCCTCCTCTCAGCGAATTCCAGATCCATGTCCCTGAGTGTCACTTGCACAGGGATTTGGAATTCCTCTGGGAACGGGGAAGAAATTGTTCCCAAAATCCAGCCTGAGCTTCCCTGGAGCAATTGGGGAGAAATCCCGATCCCACCTGCCAAGGAATTCCAGATCCGTGTCCCCGAGTGGGATTTCCGTGAGGATTTGGAATTCTGTTGGGAATGGGGAAGAAATTGTTCCCAAAATCCAACCTGCGCTTCTCCTGGAAGAACTTGAGGCCCTTTCCTGGGAAAAATCCCAATCCCACCTGCCAGGGAATTCCAGATCTGTGTCCCCAAGTGTCACTTGCACAGGGATTTGGAATTCCTCCGGGAATGGGGAAGAAATTGTTCCCAAAATCCAGCCTGAACTTCCCTGGAACAGTTTGGAGGAAATCCTGATCCCATCTGCCAGGGAATTCCAGATCCATGTCCCCAAGTGGGACTTCTGTGGGGATTTGGAATTCTCTAGGAATGGGGATTCCAAACCTCCCTGGCAGCCCTTTCCAGGCAGGAATTGTTCCCCAAGTCCAACCTGAACTTCTCCTGGAAGAAGTTGAGGCAATTTCCTGGGAACAATCCCACCTGCCAGGGAATTCCAGATCTGCGTCCCCAAGTGTCACTTGCACAGGGATTTGGAATTCCTCCGGGAATGGGGAAGAAATTGTTCCCAAAATCCAACCTGAACTCTCCTGGAACAATTTGGGAGAAATCCCGATCCCACCTGCCAGGGAATTCCAGATCCGTGTCCCCAAGTAGGATTTCCACGGGGATTTGGAATTCCTTTGGGAATTGGGATTCCAAAGCTCCCTGGCAACCCTTTCCAGGCAGGAATTGTTCCCAAAATCCAACCTGAACTTCCCCTGCAATTTCCTGTGAAAAATCCCAATCCCACCTGCCAGGGAATTCCAGATCTGTGTCCCCAAGTGTCACTTGCACAAGGATTTGGAATTCCTCTGGGAGTGGGGAAGGAATTATTCCCAAAATCCAGCCTGAACTTCCCTGGAACAGTTTGGGAGAAATCCCGATCCCACCTGGCTGCTCCCTGATCCCAGGGAATTCCAGAGAGGAACATTCCCTCTGGATCCTGGCAGAGCTTGGGTGTCCCCTCGGTGCCACCCCCTGGGAGGGGACAATTCCCTGTCACGGCTTTTTTTGGGAGCCACTTCATTCCCGAGGAGTCAGAGGCTCCCGGGATGGATAAAAATACCAGGATGGATAAAAATAACCCCGGGAGCCGTGGGAAACGCCCGGTGTCACCCGGGGGTGGCACAAAAGGGACAAAGCCGGGGCTGGCCCCGGGAAAAAGGGGGATAAACAGGGAGAGGCATCGAGTTTGGGATAAAATTTGGGATTGCTCCGGGAATTCCCCTGGATTAAACCCCAAAATTCCAAGTGAAGCGGGGTTTCAGAGGATGTCCCCGAGGTGACAATGGCACCGTGTCCCCTCAGGGGTTCACTTGTCCCCAAGGTGACAATGTGACACCGTGTCCCCTCCGGGGTTCAGTTGTCCCTCTGTCCCTGAGGTGACAATGGCACCGTGTCCCCTCCGGGGTTCAGTTGTCCCTCTGTCCCTGAGGTGACAATGGCACTGTGTCCCCTCAGGGGTTGTGTTGTTCCTGAGGTGACAATGGCACCGTGTCCCCTCCGGGGTTCAGCTATCCCTGAGGTGACAATGGCACCGTGTCCTCTCAGGGGTTCAGTTGTCCCTGAGGTGACAATGGCACCGTGTCCTCTCAGGGGTTCAGTTGTCCCTGAGGTGACAGTGGCACTGTGTCCTCTCAGGGGTTCAGTTGTCCCTGAGGTGACAATGGCACCGTGTCCCCTCCGGGGTTCAGCTATCCCTGAGGTGACAATGGCACTGTGTCCTCTAAGGGGTTCAGTTGTCCCCAAGGTGACAGTGGCACTGTGCCCCCAAGGTGACAGTGGCAGTGTCCCCTCAGGGGTTCAGTTGTCCCTCTGTCCCTGAGGTGACAATGGCACCGTGTCCCCTCCCCGCAGAGGGGTTCATTTGTCCCCGAGGTGATGGTGGCCCCATGTCCCCTCAAGGGTTCAGTTGTCCCCAGGGTGACAATGGCATGATGTCCCCACAGAGGGGTTCAGTTGTCCCCAGTGTGACAGTGTTCCCTCAGGGGTTCGGTTGTCCCTGAGGTGACAGTGGCACTGTCCCCTCAGAGGTTCACCCCGAGGTGACAATGGCACCGTGTCCCCTCAGGGGTTCAGCTGTCCCCGAGGTGACAATGGCCCTGTATCCCTTCAGGGGTTCAGTGGCCCAGTGTCCACTGAGGGGTTCAGATGTCCCCTTGATGACAATGCCACCGTGTCCCCTCGGTGACAATGCCGCCCTGTCCCCTGAGGGGTTCAGATGTCCCCAGGTCCCTGAGCTGACAATGCCACCACGTCTCCTTGGTGACAATGCTGCCGTGTCTCCTCAGGGGTTCAGATGTCCCTGTGTCTCCTCGGTGACAATGCCACCACGTCTCCTTGGTGACGATGCTGCCGTGTCTCCTCAGGGGTTCAGATGTCCCTGTGTCCCCTCGGTGACAATGCCACCACGTCTCCTTGGTGACGATGCTGCCGTGTCTCCTCAGGGGTTCAGATGTCCCTGTGTCCCCTCGGTGACAATGCCACCACGTCCCCTTGGTGACAATGCTGCCGTGTCTCCTCAGGGGTTCAGATGTCCCTGTGTCCCCTCAGTGACAACGCTGCCATGTCTCCTCGGGGATTCAGATGTCCCTGTGTCCTCTTGGTGACGATGCCACTGTGTCTCCTCGGGAGTTCAGATGTCCCTGTGTCCCCTCGGTGACAATGCCACCGTGTCCCCACGGTGATTGTTGCGGTCCACGGTGGGGGACTGTGGAGGACAGCGACCCTGCACTCCGTGACTCTGCGAGGTGGCCGCTGTCCCCTCAGCGCACCCTGAAAAACGCAGAGGTTGCCTTAATGGCTGACCCGAAGGTGACAGAGGTCACCGCCATGCTGGGGACGCTGTTCAGGGGCGGAAGGGGACAAAGGCCCCTGTTCGGGCGCCACTTGTTGTGGTCCATGGTGGGTGTGGCCGCAGCCTTCCCCGAGAGCGTCCTGCACCAACGGGCCGGAGCCACGAGGGCACTGGCGCACACACACAGAGACAGACACACAGACAGAGACAGACAGAGACAGACAGACACACACACGGACACACACACGGACACACAGACACTCACAGATACATGGACACACGGACACACAAATGGATACACGGACACACAGACACTCACAGATACACGGACACACGGACACACACACGGATACATGGACACACAGACACTCACAGATACATGGACACACGGACACACACACGGACACACAGACACAGATACACAGACACAGACACAAAAATGGATACACGGACACACAGACACAGATACACGGACACACACACACGGACACACAGACACTCACAGATACATGGACACACAGACACACAAATGGATACACGGACACACAGACACTCACAGATACATGGACACACAGACACACAAATGGATACACGGACACACAGACACACAAATGGATACACGGACACACAGACACACACAGATACACGGACACACAGACACACAGATACACAGACACACAGACACACACACGGACACACAGACAAACACACGGATACACGGACACACAGACACTCACAGATACATGGACACACAGACACACACAGATACACGGACACACAGACACACAAATGGATACACGGACACACAGACACACACAGATACACAGACACACAGACACACACACGGATACATGGACACACAGACACACACAGATACACAGACACACAGACACACACACGGATACATGGACACACAGACACTCACAGATACACAGACACACAGACACACAAATGGATACACAGACACACAGACACACAAATGGATACACGGACACACAGACACACAAATGGATACACGGACACACAGACACACACAGATACACGGACACACAGACATACACACGGATACATGGACACACAGACACTCACAGATACACAGACACACAGACACACACACGGATACATGGACACACAGACACTCACAGATACACAGACACACAGACACACAAATGGATACACAGACACACAGACACACAAATGGATACACGGACACACAGACACACAAATGGATACACGGACACACAGACACACACAGATACACGGACACACAGACATACACACGGATACATGGACACACAGACACTCACAGATACACAGACACAGACACACACACGGACACAGAGACACTCACAGATACACAGACACACAAATGGATACAAGGACACACAGACACACAAATGGATACACGGACACACAGACACTCACAGATACACGGACACACAGACACTCACATGGATACATGGACATACAGACACAGACAGACAGACAGACAGACACACACACAGAGAGCAGCTCGGCAGGGCAGGCACGGGAAGGTCCCAGCATGGAGCTCCAATGGGGGTTTATTGGGGTCCAGTGGGGGTTCATTGGGGTCCAGCAGAGGTTAACGTCCCCTCAGGGGTTCAGCTGTCCCCGTGTCCCCTCGGTGACAGTGCCACCGTGTCCCCTCGGTGACAGTGCCACCGTGTCCCCTCTCTCAGCCTCGCAGGCAGCCGGTGACCCCTGGAAGGACAGCGGGGACGTCTCGGACAGCGGCAGCAGCACCACCAGCGGCCACTGGAGCAGCGCCGGCAGCGCCACCGCGTCCCCTCCCCACCGCCCTGGCAGCGCCACCGCGTCCCCTCCCCACCGCCCTGGCAGCGCCACCGCGTCCCCGCCTCACTGTCCCGGCGGTGCCACCGCGTCCTCTCCTCGCCACGCCGGCAGTGCCACCGCGTCCCCTCCTCACTGTCCCGGCAGTGCCACCGCGTCCCCTCCTTACTGCCCTGGCGCTGCCACCGTGTCCCCTCCTCACCGCGCTGGCAGTGCCACCGCGTCCCCTCTGAGCGATGACGGCTTCGACACCGACCCCGAGCCCTCGGCGCCGGAGGAGCCCGCGCCGCGCCGCAGGAAGGTGGGTGACGATGTCCCGGGTGCCACCGGGGAGGGGACGGTGCCACCGGGCGGGGGTGACGGCACTGTCTGTCCCCAGAACTCGGCGAAGGTGATGTTCAAGTGCCTCTGGCCCGGCTGCGGCAAAGTCCTGCGCTCCGGCGTCGGCATCAAGCGCCACGTCCGCACCCAGCACCTGGGGTAAGGCAGGGGGTCCGGAATTCCCAGAATTCCCGAAATTCCTGATCCCAAAATCCGTGGGATTTATCCCTCCGGAATTCCCAATTCCTGCAGGAAATCCCATCCCTTGCCAACCCTCAAATCCATGGGATTTATCCCTCTGGAATTCCCAATTCCTGTGGAAAATCCCATCCCTTGCCAACTCTCAAATCCATGGGACTTATCCCTCTGGAATTCCCAATTCCTGTGGAAAATCCCATCCCTTCCCAACCCTCAAATCCATGGGATTTATCCCTCCGGAATTCCCAATTCCTGCAGGAAATCCCATCCCTTCCCAACCCTCAAATAAATCCATGGGATTTATCCCTCCGGAATTCCCAATTCCTGCGGGGAATGGGCACTTCCATGTCACCAAAGCCATCATCCCTCTGTTGTCACCTGTGTCCCTGTGTTGTTGTCACCTGTGTCCCTTTGCTGTCACCTCTATTCCTCTGTGGTCACCTCTGTCCCTTTGCTGTTACCTGTGTCCCTGTGTCCCTGTGATCCGTGTCCCTGTGTCCCTGTGTTGTCACCCGTGTCCCTGTGCTGTTGTCACCTGTGTCCCTGTGTTGTCACCCGTGTCCCCATGCTGTTGCCACCCGTGTCCCCATGCTGTTGTCACCCGTGTCCCTGAGTTGTTACCCATGTCCCTGTGCTGTTGTCACCCGTGTCCCCGAGTTGTCACCCGTGTCCCTGAGATGTCACCTGTGTCCCCGTGCTGTTGTCACCCGTGTCCCTGTGTTGTCACCTGTGTCCCCGTGCTGTTGTCACCCGTGTCCCCGTGCTGTTGTCACCTGTGTCCCTGTGTTGCCACCTGTGTCCCCGTGCTGTCACCTGTGTCCCCGTGCTGTTGTCACCCGTGTCCCTGTGTTGTCACCTGTGTCCCCGTGCTGTTGTCACCCGTGTCCCCGTGCTGTTGTCACCGTGTCCCCGTGTCCGGCAGGGACGGCTCCGAGCGCGAGGAGGATTTCTACTACACCGAGCTGCGGGTGCCTGAGGAGCCACCCCCGGAGCTGCCACCACCCGCTGTCCCTGCTGTCACTGCTGTCCCCGGTGCCACCGCTGTCCCCGCCGTCCCCGGTGCCACCGGGGCCATCGGGGCCGTGTCCTGCTCTGCCCCCATCGTCATCCAGCCCGGCCCGGGCCAGCCCGGCCTGAGCCACTCGGCCCCCGGCTCTTTCTGGCACATCCAGGCCGACCACGCCTACCAGGTGACAGCCCTGGGGACAGCGGGGACATCCCTGGGGACATGGGGGACACGGCTGGGGACATCCCTGGGGACAGCACGGGAGCATTCATGGGGACAGTGGGAACATCCATGGGGACATTGGGGACGTGGCTGGGGACAGAGCTGGGGACAGCGGGGACATCCATGGGGATACTGGGGGGACATGGCTGGGGACATCCGTGGGGACATCCCTGGGGACAGCACGGGGACATCCATGGGGATACTGGGGGGACATGGCTGGGGACATCCGTGGGGACATCCCTGGGGACAGCACGGGGACATCCATGGGGATACTGGGGGGACATGGCTGGGGACATCCGTGGGGACATCCCTGAGGACAGCACGGGGACATCCATGGGGATATCGGGGGGACATGGGGACATCCGTGGGGACACGGCTGGGGACATCCCTGGGGACAGCACGGGGACATCCATGGGGATATCGGGGGGACGTGGCTGGGGACACCCATGGGGACACGGCTGGGGACATCCCTGGGGACAGCACGGGGACATCCATGGGGACATCGGGGGGGTATGGTGGGGACATCCGTAGGGACAGCACGGGGACATCCATGGGGACAGAGCTGGGAACGTCCATGGGGACAGAGGTGGGGACAGAGCTGGGGATAGAGCTGGGACATCCCTGGGGACAGCATGGGGACATCGTGAGGACATCCCTGGGGATATCCATGGGGACATCCATAGGGATGTGGTTGGGGATAGAGATGGGGACATCCATGGGGACATCTGTAGGGACATCCCTGGGGACATGGCTGGGGACATCCCTGGGGACATGGCTGGGAATGTCCCCGGGGACATGGCTGGGGACATCCCCAGGGACATGGCTGGGGATGTCCCCGGGGACATTCCAGGATTTGTGTCCCTGTCCCATCTCCCTGTCCCTTGGCTCAGGGATTTGTGTCCCTGTCCCCTGGTGTCCCCTGGTGTCCCCTGGTGTCCCCTGGTGTCCCCTGCCAGGGGTGGCTCCCAGCTGTGTCCCCACTGGAATGTGCCACGCCTGCAGATCCCGCATAGGAAATTCGGGAACACGGAGCTGCGGCCCCACCGTGGGCACCCCCTGTCCTTGTCCCCAAGGGATGGCACCTCCCAGGGAATGTCACCTCCCAGGGAATGTCACCTCCCAGGGGATGTCACCTCCCAGGGTGTGGCCGTGCCACCGGCAGGACACCTCCCTAAATGGGTGGAAAAGCAGAAATCCGGGCGG